>NW_020523441.1:0-2500 GCF_003368295.1 Carassius auratus | reverse complement strand
TTATTGACTGTAGATTTTGGCCAAAAGTGATTGTTTAAAGTTTCACAGTTAAATTTCACTTTGCAATACATTAAGGGACTGTTTACACCTGGTCATGTTGCTTTCGTTTTCTCTGATCGGAAGAATAATGTTACTTATTACTTAATTAACATATCAATATGCTCATTCTGGGTGCATTTTTCATTATATAACTAATTGTAAAGAAGAGGCATCTTTCATAGACACTAATAGAGCGATATAATATCATCTCCCCTTTCACGCCAGCAGTTCCTCAGTTATCTTGTATAAAACCTTTGAAACATTTGGACTAGATTTCACAGCCAGACTGCCCAGAGGGAGGAAATCATAACAAAGAAATACACCAATTTGAGTCAAACTGTTTTCAATTACACTCAGCACACTAGTGTGCATAGATATAGCTTTATGTGCTCATTGCCAATTACCAGTCCCTGCCATACTAGGATGCAGAGTGAATGGGAACAGCTGGTGGTGAGAAGGGCAAAACACACGCACACACTTTATACTGCAAATGGAGTCGCATTTGTATGCAGAGTATATTGATATCAGCATGACACTACGTGGTCTCACACCAGGCAGTGCTGGTAATATCAAACCCATGGTGGTACATAATGAGGATTAATATTACACCATACTCAGAGAGAAAGAGATGGATTGATGAGGAGAGGGAAAGAGGAGGGAGGTGTAAGTGAGTTAATAGTTGTTGTTCAGTTGTTGCTGTTGGCTTTTCAGCTGTTGCTGAGGAGAGAAACTCACACAAGACAATTCACATCGATGCTTGTTTTCTGTCTTTTCATTCTATTCTCTTCATTTATTTTACTTTCTGGACTTCAAGTGCTTCTGGTGAAATGATGCAAGTTATGCCAGTTAATGTGACAGCATTGCACTTAACTTTGAACAAACATGCATGAAAGAAAGTTTTACACTCAGTTTGACTTTCCAAGCCTATCTGTGTAGATGAAGCCCTTCTCCTTCATCTCTGGAACAAAAGCGTGCATGCAAAGACCGTTTCATTATGATGTGATCACAAACATATTCCCATGATTCTTTCTGTCACATAAATGAACAGTTAAAGGGCTGGTGACAGGTAGGCAGCTTTCAGCTACAGAATCCAACTTTTCAGAGCCATCAAATGGACAAAAGGGTTCAGTAGCCATGCCGCCTTTTATGGCTGCTTGTCTGCGGCGTGGGTTTCCTGTCTAAGCTTGTTTTTTAATGAGAAAGAAAGCATTTTGATGGCTTTTGAAAGGAAATGTAGGGAGAAAAGCATGTGGTTATTTGAATGAAAAGAGCTTCAAAGTAGTGAAAGCTTATCAAATACATCTTTGTGTTGTTTTTGTGCCTTTTATCTCTCTGATTTCAATTTGTGATGAATTGTGACAGGTTAAGAAAGATGTGCAGGGGACACATGCTCACTTAACACACACACACACACACACACTTAAATGTAATCATACAACAAAGTAGACTAGTAGAACATCATCGATTGCACTCATTATTTTAATTTCCACTGCTTCTTTCTGAGTTTGAGAGATATGGTTTGCTGGATGAGCTGTAGCATCTGTCATATGAGCAGATAAGCTTATATTACGTATATAATCATGCTAACACATTTCAACTATTACCTCATGCTTTTATGTGGTCTCACATAAGAAACTCCTGAGCAATTTCCACATCGTCCACCATCTCCCAGCTCTTTTTACAGCTTCTATCTGTTTCTGTCTCTTCCTTTCTCTGAAAGTTTATTATGGCATTCTAGCAGCCACCTGCTATAGACGCATGCCTGCTTTCATACATGAGCATTGCATTGATAACCCAAGGGCTGGCCATATGTATGAGACAACATTGGCCATGTATGGAAGCATGTACATCACAAACACGACGCACATTTGGAGTGACCAGCCAAAAGCTGGTAACAATCAGTCAGGGTTGGGGGACAGTACGGATGGGTGTGCCCCATCGGTTTTCTTTCTTTTTCCCCATTCAGGAATCTCCAATGAATCTATCTTTTCTGTTATCATGAAATATCATGTTACAAAATGTTTTCAGTCATGAATATAAAAATGTAGGTTCGTACCATGCACATTCAAGTCAGTTAAGGGGTTAAAGGAGTAATAACTGGTAAAAGCTTATTTTTTCAATGCCATGTTTTTATTAGTGTTTTCCTTCCTGTAAGAAATGTCAGTAACCCCACTGACAAATCAACAAGTCTGTATTTCTAGTTGTTTTATTTGATGCATAAAAAAAAAAATAATAATAAATAAATAAATCTATCAAATTTATGTATTGGCGTGTCTATCCATATATAATTATAACTAATGGTTGGCCGTCAGGGTCAGCTTACTGTTAAAATTGTTGATCAGATGTCATTGTTGTTGAGAGCCTGTGTTCGGATAATATGCGTTATAAATGCTGCGTTAGCTGTTACAGAATGTGTAAGATGTTTGTATTATTTAGTTTACAGTTGATTACCGAAGGACTT